>NC_061115.1:122101740-122123226 GCF_002878395.1 Capsicum annuum | reverse complement strand
CAATTAATATATATAATATCACTCTATTGTGATTGAAAGTATTAGTTGTTCGATTTATTTCAATAATTCTCATTCAACTTTTATCCTGATCAAGTATTTTTAAAACCATCACTCTCTCTGTCTCATTTTATGTGTCGTATTTTGACAGAACACGAAGTTTAAGAAATAAATGATGATTTTGTAAAACTTACGATGTTGTCCCTCTTAAAGTCACTTTAATATTTACTTTTTTGTTGTCTTTTCTTATTAAGTGAGACCCAGTAAGGATAGAATAGGGATGATGCTAGTAAATAGTTGTCAAATAAAAAAATGTGACATTCTTTGTGGGAAGGATCAAAAAGGACGTGACGACACATAAAATAAAATAAAGAGAGTATTTGACTTGGACATGTTTACTGAGACAATATTTTAAGAAATTTGGTGTAATTAGATCTGTTCATGATTCGACTTGGTTCGATTTTATAGGATTTTACTTGCTCTTATATATATATATATATATATATATATATATATATATATATATATATATTTATTTATTTATTTATTTATTTTAAGAGTCTTTAATCCTTAACTTAATAAAATAATAATTGAAGGAAAAAGGTAAAAAGATGATTTTATCTATTGTAAAGTCTTTTAACAGAGGGTAAAAAGTTCAAATTTCTTTTTAAGTCACATTTTTAATATATTAAAGATAAGGATTAAAGATAAAGATTATTGATAGATATATAATTAATTAATTAACTACTTAAAGTTAACACCTTTACATTATCTATTCATCTCTGTAATGATTTCATATATAATATTTGAATGAGTTTTTAGTTTAATGTTATACCTTTTATTAAATAAATATGAGTTAGTCTAGAATTCAAAACTCGCTTGTTTAGTTAATTTAGTTAATATACATACACTAATAAAGAAATTGATATTGAGATTTTAGTTTACTTATTTTCTTCAAAAAAAAACTTTTTTAAATTTGATATTTTAATTCATACAGCTCATGTTAAATTCATATAATTTTTATATTTAAATTCAAACTAAAAATAATTATTAATTCAAAATTCATATTCTTGGTTAAATTCAATTGAAATAACTAGCTATTGTGAAAGTATGATTCTACTATAATAAATTACTTAAATATGAATTTGAATTCACAGTGTTAATGTAGAAAGAAATTGAATTGCATTTTCTTTTTGAAGTTTCTATCTTAAAATAATTTTCAAACTTAAATATTATGTTTTTTTTTTTTTTTTTGGTTTAAACCACCTGTTGTTCGGTACCCGCTTTTTAGGAGTCCGACTATATCCGGATTCGCCCCACGTCGGGCTTCATTTGGTGGGGAGAGCTCCCAATAGAGTGTTTGTCCATACCCAGGATTGAACCCTCGACCTCTGGGTAGGTTGGGGCAGCCTCTTTCCGCTGCGCCACCACTGTTGTTGGTGAACTTAAATATTATGTTAATTGACACTTGTCATTACAAATATTTTTTTTCTTCAATTTAATAGAAATGTATTCGACAAATTTTTGATATTGATAGTTTTATTTTATTAAAATTTATTATTATAATCTATATAAATCATTTTAAATTTATAGACTTAACAAGAATAACATACACTATGTAGTCATAAAGTAAAAATACAGCTTGGTGCACTAAAGATCCCGTTATTCGCAGGGTCTTAGGAAGAAACCGACCACAAAAAGGAAATTTAATAAGAGCAGATTATAGGTAGACTTTACTTTTATTTCAAAAGGTAGAAAAAATTATTTTAAATTCATATAAATTTTATGTTTTTAATTCAAACTAAAAATTTGTAATTCAAAATACTCATAAAATTTAAATACTCATAAAATTTAACTTTCTCCCTTAAAGTAAAATTATTAAGTTCATTAGATAATTCTCTTTGTTAGATTAGTGTTTTTTTTTTTTTTTTGGGTATAATTGTTACATTTGTTAGTTACATATTACTAATACTAGCATTTGTAAGAAAAAAAAAGAAAGCATAAATATATTATATTAGGTTAAGAAGGAGTTCCAACTAAATACTAAATGTAAAGCCAAGCAAAAAGGAAGTCTCTCTAGATTAAATCCTAAACCTCAACAACCCTAATACTTGATTACCAACGGTATCGCTGATCCGGCTAATGTCCAAGTTACTGATACGGGCCAAAAACATAATATTTGTTTTGTTACTTCTGAAAAAGATTTCTGTAAGACCCCATAAATATTCTAAGCTTAACTACCAGAGCTTGAAAATGGTCCCCATACTTAGAAAATTTTAGCTAAGTGTTAGGACTTAGTCATTTCTAAAGCCCTCAAATTTTGAAAAATTTATTTACGATCTTTCTGACCTCAGAAAGTTAGTTTTTAAGTTGATTCATGATTGGGGAAGTCAATAGTACATCTCGGGTGAGATTCAGAATTTTTCGGTTAGCGTAAGGGCGTGTTTAGAATTTAAAAATAGTGGCTCATGGCAATAAGTCCACGGCGCCTCGCCTAGAGCGGCGCTCCAGAGCCCGCGGCGCCTCGCCTAGAGCGACGCTCCAGAGGCCGCGTCGCCTTGGCTAGTCTGGTCCGTGTATTATCCTGCAGTTTTGTTCCACGTTCTTTAGGGCAAATAGGTCATTTCCCTTCACCCAATAGCTCCATAACACGGGATTGAAGCCCCAAATGGCTAAATTGCTCATCTTTTTCACAAAATTCTTTGAAGAACAAGCCCTAGCTTCATCAAGTCCAAGAATCAAGCCTCAAGAATTCACTCCAATCTCCACAAATTTAACTAACAAGGTATGTTAGATGTTCATCCATGGGTCCTTTTCACCCACGGAGTCCAAGAATTCAATTTCAAATTCAAAGTTATGATTTTTACATGATTATTATAATTTATAACCATGAATTCCCATGAATTTCAATTTTATGCCATGTTTACACGTAATTGTTGTTGTTACTAAATCCCATATGTTTGAATGGTGTTGTTCATTGATTTAAGTCTTAATTGGTGATTTTATTATTGAAATCATGCTATTACTACAAGTTTTAAAACTAATCTCATGCTTAGCTTAAACCATGCATTGCAAGTGTTTGATGAAATGCCTACAAGAATGAGTTTTGAATAAATGCTTACATATCATGTCCTCAAAGTTTTAGTATGATATTTCTATTATTGCTATCGAGTCCTAGGGGTTATGAATACCCGAAATTTAGCTATTTACATAGTTTTAGTATTTTCAGAATGTTTTCAGATAAACCATGAGTCTTTTCATCCAATTAGTCATCATAATCTATTTAAGGTTAATAATTACTCCAAAATCTATATGCACTGTCGTTTTAACATACCATGACCTGAGCTTATCAGTTACCAGTGCATGCACCAGTTAGTAATTCAGTTTCTTTCAGTTGGGAGTAGAATTTAGCACCGAGTTGGAAATGTGGGTTCAGTGCGTCCTACTTTCCCAGAAACTACGTGTCACCGTAGGTCTAAGAGCCTCGCTAGAGAGTACTTCCCTTTGCCCAATATGGGCTTAGTTTAGTGATCACTATAGTTTAGGTTCTATTCTGATGGCAAGGATAGAACAACCCTTCTCAACGTGGGTTAGACGTTGGACTCCATGATAGCTCACATGGTTTATGTCGGTTACATGATAGCTCCCACAATCTCAGTCCAGTATTTAGCTCCGTAATTCTATTTCAATTTTGTTTAACCATAGCATACAAATATCAGTTACTCATTTATCAGTACTTAGTATTTCAGTTCTTAAACTATATTCAGAATATTATTTTATGCTTTGTCATGCATTCTCAGTCTTTACAGATTTCATGCATTTTACTCAGTACTTTATGCTCTACATTCAGTCAATTATTACGCATGCACATGAAACCATGCATATTAGCCTAACCTCATTTAGCGTACCAGTATATTCAAAGTACTGATCATATACTTATTTCTTGTGCTATGATGTCTCATATCATAGGTTCGGGCGTTCGGGTTCCTGAACATACTTAGATAGATCAGCCTATTAGCAGCAGCCAACAGTGGTGAGTCCTTATCCTTCGAGGACGAGTTATATTACATTTAGTATGTCGATAGTTCAGTTATCTAGTTAGTCGGAGTTAGTTGGAGGCTTATCCTATCAACTCCTCAGTTATTCAGTTAGAGGCTTTCAGACTAGTACAGATGGATAGTCAGTTTTTAGTTGTTATTATCAACGTTGTTTTGCAGACATTATCAGAATTATGAATTAAAAACATTATGGAAATTTTAGTTAAATTTTGCAAAATAAATATTTTGATATCAGTTTTATTCAGTGCTCACAGCAGGTACCAGCTCATGGGTTAGCTTGTGGTCTCTCGGGACCGTAAGCACTGTGTGACGACCAGGGTGTACTCCCGGGTTATTACAAACTTGGTATTAGAGCCTAATGTTTTAAAGTGTCCTAGGGATTCTGAAAGCCACGTTGAGTAGAGTCTTGTGCATGGGTGTGAAGCGCGCCACACTTATGGACAGGAGGCTATAAGATGTTTTAGGAAAAGTTTCTATTCTCTCATATCTTAGCTCGTGCTATAGAAATGTCTTCTAAGAAAGTTATACAGATTCTCATCTTGCTCTATTCATGCCAGCTCTACCTTGTTTTTGAGGTAACATAAATAGTCAAGCTTAAATCCCTACAGATATAGCTTTCTTAGAAGTCTCCACACATGGTTATGGGATTGCATGTAGGATTAACAGGATCCCATTATTTCCCTTATGTTCTACACTTTGAAAGTGTTCATGTCATGTGAAAGAGAATGAGCTCTATTTAAAATCTCTTCCTTACTCATCCTTCCTTCCATGTACAGAGAATGCCTCCTAGAAAGAATAACGGAGGGAGGGATAAAAATCAGCCCGCACCTCTTCTTGTTCAAGAAGATCCCCTGAACGAGCATGTCTCTCATAGGAAATTTAGAGCCGACTCCCTACCTTATCTCACTCAGTAACAGCTCAGAACAATCAGTAGGTTGTTGTCCTACCTAGTCTTATATTTTATGCTCAGCAGATTGAGGTGGGGAAGCATAGGGAGAAAGAAAGAAAGAGTAAGAGGGCTAGGATAGGTAGATTTAATTTTGCTCAGTTGGAGGGTAGTAACCATTCTCAGTTTATCCAAAAGTGTTCAGACCTAGTTCTGTCTTTAGCTAGTGTACCAGTACCAAAGTTCAGGAATGACAATTGGGATGGGGCACCAGGCTCCAAAACCCAGGATAGTGTGAGCAGTGGTCGTACCCATCCGCTTTGCGGAGAATGTGATAGAAATCACCTAGGTGTTTGTAAAACTGGATGTGGTAAGCCAGGCCATATGATGCAGGAGTGTAGAGTAATAGATCATAAGGGAAAGGATTTGCGGCAACAGGATCAGTCCAACCATTTTCCAGTCCCATCCGGTCACCCAAATCAGCAGGGTGCCACTTTCAGCATAATTAGTGGCCACCGTCAGAATAGGATATATGCACTTCAGTCACGAAAGGATCAGAAAAACTCTCTTGATGTGGCTACGGCTACGTTACAAGTCCTTCATATTTACATTTATGCTTTGTTATAACCCGAAACTTTACTTTATTTTGTAACCGCTATATAGCTATTCATTTCAGAGTTAGTCCCAAAACTCTAGCATAGCCTTTATCAGTGTCTACCCTAGTAGGTAAACTTGTTTCGGCTAGACGGGTATACAAAAATTACCCGATTGCAGTATTCCAGAAAATCAATTCAGTTGATTTCAGAAATAGAGTCGTTCAATTTCAGTTTCCTGATGAACTAGTCAGTAAATGAAAGGGTAGTAGTACCTCAGTACCTAGGAGTCTGATGTGTTTTCTGATTTCTACTCAGAATCCTATGATAACATATGATCTAGAATTAGAAGTATAAAACCAGGAGTTTAGCAACAGTAGTAGAGTTGGGATAGTTGTATGAAAAGTGAATCAATAGGCTTGAAGTGGTATATGTAAGAATTTAAGTTTGTTGATTCAAAACATATGTTGTGGTTGTGATATTTATAGGCTATGATTAAAGTAGTATGGTTATTAAGGATTTGAGGGTATTCGTGTTATGTGTTAGAATCTAAGTTTGAATCATTGAAGGTTGAGCTAATAGAAAGAGGAGTTGAAAATTCTAGGTTAGTCAACTTTAAGTTGTTACATGATGATTGTTGGGGCTATAGAGGGCTAAGAGTTGTATCTCAGAAGAAAGTAATACCAGTAAGTTTTACATTATTCGGCATAGTCATTCAAGGTGAGTTTACCAACTATGCATATTATTATCTCCCAAATTCTAAAGTAAGGTGGTGGCAATTTAGTTTAGAAGTTGTTGGTTACAGACTTAGAATGATGGCTTTAAGCCAATGGGGAGATGATAGAACAAGTAACCAAGCCAGGCTCTCAGATTCTAGTAGTGATATAGTGTATTATAGAATATCAGTAGGGGGGAATGCCCAAACCATTCATATCTCAGTATAAAGTTTTGTACTTCAGTTATCATGATATCTACTCATGCCTTACATGCCAGTTCCTAGTATAAGGAGTTCCAGTTTACCCAATAGTACGAATTATATTCCATGAATTTAGAAACTCTAAAACTTAAGACATGCAGCTCATGACTCATGTACTCATGCTACACTTCTAATGATCAGTGAAATTTAGATTTATGTCATGTACATTCTCTGTTAAGATCTTTTGATGAATCTGTGATATTGATATTCTATTCCTCAGACCTCTTTTAAGTGTCAAGTTTTGTATAGTATTCATTCATGCTTTAGGTACTCATGTTTTTATAATGACCTAAGACTACCCTCTAGTTGTTACACGGTGCTTACGGTCTTAAGGGACCACAAGCTAACCCATGAGCTGGTACCTGCTGTGAGCACTGAATGATATAATCATGAATGCAGAAGAATAACTAAAATACCATAAGATTTTAATAATGAAACGACTACTAAATTATGAATCTGGCATAATACTGAAATCTGAATAGCTAACTTTAGTGTCTGAAAAGCCTCTAAACTAAATATTATGAGTTGATGGGATAGGCCCCTAACTAAATCTACTAACTACTGAGATAAAGACATGAAGTAATATAAATTGTCCTCGAATAATGAGGACTCACCATTGCTACTGTACTGCTGATGATCTGAGGGACTAAGTGCGATCTAAAAACTGAGCGTCAACACCTATGATATGATACATCATAGCGCAAAAGAAAGGTATGCGATCAGTACTTTGAATGTACTGGTAGGATAAATGAGGTAGCCTGTTATGCATGGTTTCATGAATAAAAATAATAATAACTAACCGATTATACATGTAAAACATAGAGTACTGAGTTGAGAACATGAAATTCGTAGGTACTAAAAATATGGAGAAAACTGTAAATACTAAAGATACATGAAAATCAGTGGACACTAGGGATGCATGACCAAGCATATAACATGGACTGAGTAAAATCTATAAACTAAAATATTGACAAAATACTGATATCTGTATACTTTGGCCAAACAACTCTAAGACTGTATAACTAAACTGAGACTGTAACTGAGACTATATCTGAGACTATGGGAGGTATCATCTAACCGACATTCCCCAATTTGAGCTAATTGGGGTCCAACTTGTAACCCTAGTTGGAAAGGTGTTAATACCATGCCACGGGTACTAACAATAGCTGTGTGGATCCACTAAACTGATATAATGTCCAAAGGAGTAAGGGTGTTAAGCCTGAATTGACAGGTGACCCCTGTGAGATAGTCAAGCCTAAACTAACGGCTGACTAATCATATCCTACGCTAGCTACGTAGTTTTGGAGTATAGGGACTGCTACTAACAACTCTCCCTATCTGACAGAGAAGCCACCATTCCTACACTCTCTCGGTGCTAAACCCTACTCCCAACTGAAAGACAATGAGATACTGACTGTTCTGAGTTTAATGACTGATATCTGACTATTCTGGTAATGCTCATAATATAATCTAAAGACTATTTTGTAATGTACCGAGACTAAACTAAATAAACAACTATGGTTTTTGGGTATTCAATACCCCCAGGACTCAAACCAGCAATACTGAGAAAACACTAAAGCTTAGGGGACAAAGCATGAAGGTTTTTATTAAATCAATCACTCTTGTAGGCATTTTATCAAACACTTGTACTTCATGGTTCAAAACAATCATAGGAATGTCCTAAAACATATAGAAATAGCATGAATCCGACATAATAGAGTTAAATCATGGTCTTGTTCAATAAATAACATCATTAAAACATGTTGGATTAAATGATAACAATAATTTCATGGTAACATGGTATAAAATCATAGTTCATGGAGATTCATGGGTCAAATCACAATTTTATAATTTAAAAGGGTTTCTTGGACTCCATGGATGAAAGATATCCATGGATAAACATCTAACATACCTTAATTGATGGATTTCTTGAAGTTCTTGGTGAATTCTTGAGGATTGACCTTGAATTCGAGAGCAAGGGTTCTTGATTGGGAGAAAATGCCTTTTGATTTGGGGGAAATTAATTAAAGAATAATTTTAAAAACATTTTAGGGCTTAAATATCACACCTGGGTGGACTAAAATAATAGGAAAATGACTGTTTTATCCCTGAAAGAAATATTAATTTTTTGACAAATTTTTCCGAAATGGGCACCTGGCGCGATGCGACGCTATCGCGCCTTGTCATTGGAAATTGACAACTGGGAACTGGGTTGACGACGCGACATACCATTATCGTGGTAAGCCTTTGGATGCCATTTTTGCCACCTTCGCGATGCGCCAACATCGCGGAGGCCTACTGGAAATTGGCAAACAGGAAATTGGCCTGCTTCACGATGCGCCATGATCGTGGAGTCACACTGGAAATTGACAATTGTCATTTGGCCTACCTACACGACGGGCTAAAGGTTAAAATGACGGTGTTTAATGACTAAAACTTTAAATCATCATAACTTCTTTCCCGGTTATCAAATTTAGGCAAATTTAATATCATTGGAAAGCTAATTCAATTTTCTACGCAATGGCAGGCTCTAAACTGGAAAATAATGAGTGTTTCAAAAATTTTATATACGAATAATCATGTATTGGGACTTAAATTATGCTGGATAAATATGGGGTAGTACAATATCTCCCCCTTAGGATCATTCGTCCTCGAATAAGACTAGTTAAGCTGAGGGAAAATTGGTGGACTAAGCTTACATACTGAACATGCATATCTGATGTATGGAATGCATGACTCACAACTGAAATGATCATGATGTGCTACTAAAATTGAGCATGATAGAGAAAAATCTTAAGAAGATTTGGTACCTTATACTAAATTTGGATTCGCAGAGAAAAGATGAGAGTACTTGGCTCGCATATCTGCCTCTGCTTCCCAAGTGGCTCCCTCAATGAACTGATTCCGCCAAAGAACTTTGACTAGTGGAACTTCTTTTTTCCTTAGTCTACGAACTTGATGATCAAGAATTCCGATTGGAACTTCCTCAAAGGAAAGACTGTTCTGAATATGTACACTTTCGAAGGGAACAACTATAGCTGGATCACCAATACACTTTTTCAACAATGAGACATGGAACACTGGGTGTACTGAGGCTAAATCTGAAGGAAAATCAAGCTCGTAAGCTACCTTTCCGAAATGACTTAGAATTCTGAAGGGACCGTTATATTGGAGACTGAGTTTCCCTTTCTTTCTGAATCTCTTCACTCCTTTCTTGGGAGAGATCTTCAAGTACACAAACTCACCCACCTCGAACTCGAGATCCTTTCTCCTTATGTCTGCATATGATTTCTATCAGCTCTGGGTAGCCCTAAGCCTTTTTCTGATCAACTGAACCTTCTCTAACGCATCAAACGCCAAGTCAGGCCCTACTACTGCGGCCTCACCTACTTTAAACCAACCAATTAGAGATTTACATATTTTACCATAGAGAACCTCAAATGGAGCCATAAAGACACTAGAATGATAGCTGTTAGTATATACGAATTCAATTAAAGGAAAATGGTCATCCCAACTACCTTTAAAATCAACTGCGTATGCTCTAAGCATATTTTATAGAGTCTGAATGGCCCTTTCTGCTTGACCGTCTGTCTAAGGGTGGAAAGCTGTATTGAGATGGACTTGGGTACTAAGACCCTTTTGGAATGCTTTCAAGAAATGAGAGGTAAACTAGGTACCTCTGTCTGAGATGATAGATAAGGGAACACCGTGCAACCTAACTAACTCTCTGAGATAGAGTTTCGCATAGTCCTCGGCTGAATAAGAGGTATGGACTAGCAAGAAATGAGCTGATTTAGTCATCCTATCTATGATAATCCAAATAGAATCATGCTGATGACGGGTATGAGGCAAACCTTTCACAAAGTCCATGTTCACTTCCTTCTATTTCTATATGGGAATATTAAACTCCTGTATGGACCCACTAGGCTTCTGGTGCTCAATATTAACTTGCTGATATATAGAGCACTTAGCTACAAACTCTGCAATATCTCTTTTCATCCCACTCCACTAATAAATCTCCCACAAATTGCGGTACATCGTAGTGTCCCCAGGATGAATAGAGTAACGTGCACCATGCGCTTCTGCAAGAATTCGTTGCCTTAAATCATCTACACCAGGTACACACAACCTACCCTGAGAACGTAAAATACTATCTCTCCCTTAGGAGAAAAACTCCACTTTCTGGTCTCTAACTGATTCTTTTAACTTAACTAAATTGGGATCTCTATCCTATTTTTTCTTCACCTCAGAAACTAGAGATGATTCGGTGCTACTCTGCACCCACACACTACCCTTTGCTGATTTGACTAAGCGGATACCTAGTCGAGCAAGATGATAAACTTTCTGAGCTAACTTCTTTTTACTATCCTCAACATGAGCAACACTGCCCATAGACAATCAACTGAGAGCATCAGCCACTATATTGGCCTTGCTCGGATGATACAGAACACTCATGTAATAATTTTTTAATAACTCTAACCACCTTCTCTAACATAGATTCAAATATTTCTGAGAGAACACATACTAAAGGCTTTTGTGATCTGTGAACACATCCACATGCACACCATACAAGTAATGCCTCCAAATCTTTAAGGCACACACTACAACTGCTAACTCAAGATCATGAGTAGGGTAATTCTTCTATTAGGGTTAAAGCTGTCTGGAGGCATAGGATATGACCTTACCTCTCTGCATGAGGACACAACCCAAACCTACTCTAGATACATCACAGTACATAATAAAACTATCTAAATCGTCTCGTATAGTCAAAATTAAAGCTGAGGTGAGTTGAGTCTTCAACTCCTGAAAACTCTTCTCACAGGAATCTGACCACTGAAACTTAACTTTCTTCTGAGTCAATCTGGATATGGGGAATGCAATAGAAGAAAACTCTTCAACAAACCGACGGTAATAGCCAGCTAAATCGCAGAAACTCCTGATATCTGATGGAGAGATGGGTCTAGGCCAGTTTCTCACCATCTCAGTCTTTTGAGGATCGACTCTAATTCCATCACCAAAAATGATATGGCCAAGGAAAGCTACTGATCTTAGCCAGAATTCACACTTACTGAATTTAGCAAATAAATAGTGAGCTCAAGAGTCTGAAGCGCTACTCTAAGGAGGTCTGCATGCTCATTTTCTCTACGAGAGTAAACAAGAATGTCATCAATGAAGACTATAAAGAACATATCCACGTACTGCTTGAAAAATCGGTTCATCAAGTCTATGAAGGCTACTGGGGCATTTGTAAAACCAAAGGACATGACTAGAAATTCAAAGTGAACATACCAAGTTTGAAAAACTATTTTTGGAATGTCACATTCCTTGACCCTAAGCTGATGATAGCCTGATCTGAGGTCTATTTTTGAAAAGTAGCTAGCACCCTGAAGTTCGTCAAATAAGTCATCGATTCTAGGAATTGGATATTTATTCTTGATTGTGACTTTGTTCAACTGACGGTAGTCTATGTACATTCTGAGAGAACCATCTTTCTTATGCATGAATAGAATAGGTGCGCCCCATGGGGAGACACTAGGTATGATGAATTCCATATCTAAGAGATCCTTCAACTGTTCCTTCAATTTTTGAGTTTAGCTAGAGCCATTCTGTATGGCGGAATAGATATAGGCTGAGTATCTGGGAGAAGGTCTATTCTGAAGTCGATTTCCTTTTCGGTAAAAACTCCGGGGAAATCTTCAAGCAACACATCTGGAAATTCCCTCACTACTGAAACTGACTCAAGAGTTAGAGTTTTTGAGTTAGAGTCTTTGACTCGCACAAGATAGTAAATACACCCTTCAATATCATCTTTCTGGATCTCAGGTATAAGATGAACTGACCCCTAAAAGCTGTAGTACTACTCTCCATTCAAGGACTGGTTCATTTGGAAACTGGAAATGAACTATTCTATGTCTATTGTCAATTGAGGTATAGCATGAGTAGAGCAAATCCATGCTAAGAATGATGTCAAAATCCATTATCTCTAACTCCACTAGATCAACTGAGGTAACTTTCTGAGATATTATGACCGAATAATTCTTGTTTACCTATCTAGCTATATGGAAACACCTACTGAGGTAGACACTGAAAAGGGTTCTGCTAGCATTTTAGGGCTGACTCCAAAGTTGACGGCTATATATGGAGTTACAAAAGAAAGAGAAGCTCTAGGGTCTAGTAAAGCATAAACATATAAGTGAAAGACCTGCAATGTACCAGTAGCTACGATAGGAGAATTTTCCTGATCTTGGTGGGACGGAAGAGCATATAATCTATTTGGACACTGACCATTGGTAGCACTAGAAGTGACACCCTACAGAGTCAAGCGACCGGATAGAACTGACGACTGATGGGACTGGCCCTGTTGGCATATATCTCTATCCTTCTGAGAAACTACCCAATACTCTCGAATCCAATGGCCTGGCTTTCCACACCCGAAGCACAGATCACTACCCTCTCTATACTCACCCTGATGGTATCTGCCATATTTCAAACATAGAGGATTGGTATGAGCATTGCTAACACTGACCTGGGACTTAGAGCCTAGTGCCCTATCCCTATTGTTATATATGAATTTGGGTACTGGAGCACTGGCTGAAGAGGGTGCTAGGGATGAAGACCTCTGATGAGATTGAGGACAGTTACCACCTTCTAGATTTGGCTGACGAAAATTAAAACTACCCATCCTAGCTCTCCTGTTTTCTCTCTCTCCCTCTTCTTAATCTTTTGATCCTTAATTTATTGAGCATGGACTATCAGCCTAGAAAATTCTATCTCACTAATACGCATTGCAGTCCTACACGCCTTGACTACACTATCAGATATGCCAAATATAAACTTACTTATCTTGGACCTATTATCAGCTACCACATGAGGAGCATACCTAGATAACTAAGTAAACTTGAGGGAATACTCCCTTACACTCATGCTGGATTGTCTCAAATTATTGAACTCTAACACTTTGGACTCTATCAACTCCAATAATAAGAATATGTCTAAGAAAGCTGTGGCAAAATCTTCCCATTCTACAGGCCCTGCATCTACACCCCTATCAACCTTTCACTACTTAAACCAAGTATGAGCTACATCCTGCAATTGATATGCAGCCAACTGGGAGCTCTGACTAGACGTCACCCCTATAGTATCCGTTACCTTTTGAACCATATCTAAGAATTCTGGTGGATACTCTTCATACTTGGATCCCGTGAAATAAGGAGGATTCATCCGAGTAAAATCCCAAGTTTTGGTTGCAGTAGTATTGTCCACTGGGTTGGCCGGTATAGCAGCTGGCCATTTATTTTGTGCTGCTACTAAATTGGCTAGAGTAGTGAACGCAGCTCTAAATTTTGCATAAGAGAGATGCTCTTCTAGAGGATCTGCCTGGATGGGCTGAGGGGCTGGATGAGTTTCTATTCTTCTTCCGTTCTTCTTGGGAGGCATGTTTTGTAAATAGAAGGAAGAAGAGGATTAGATAGAGAGTTTAACTTGAGCTTATGCTCACTTGCATGACATGAATACTGAAAGAAGGGAAACTTTTTCCTAAATGCCTTATAGCCTCTTATCCATAAGTGTAGCGCGCTACACACCCATGCAC
The DNA here is from genome assembly GCF_002878395.1 of Capsicum annuum. NCBI lineage: Eukaryota > Viridiplantae > Streptophyta > Magnoliopsida > Solanales > Solanaceae > Capsicum > Capsicum annuum. The sequence goes on along the minus strand of NC_061115.1, from coordinate 122,109,125 downwards.
AAGACTCTACTCGATGTGGCTTTAAGACTTCCTAGGATAATTTAAAACCTTAGGCTCTGATACTAAGTTTGAAATGACCTGAGACTACCCCCTAGTCGTTACATAGTGCTTACGGTCCCGAAGGACCATAAGCTAACTCATAAGCTAGTACCTGCTGTGAGCACTGAATGATATAATTATGAATATGGAAGAATAACTGAAATGCCATAAGGTTTTAGTAATAAAACGACTACTAAATTATGAATCTGGCATCATACTGAAATCTGAATAATCTGAATAGCTAACTTTAGTATCTGAAAAACCTTTAAACTAAATATGTGAGTTGATGGGGAAGGCCCTAACTAACTCTACTAACTACTGAGATAAAGACATGAAGTAAACAAATTTGTCCTCGTATGATGAGGACTCACCATTGCTACTGTACTGCTGGTGATCTGAGGGACTAAGTGCGATCCAAAAACTGAATGTCAGTACCTATGATATGATATATCATAGCATAAAAGAAAAGTATGCACTCAGTACTTTAAATGTACTGGTATGCTAAATGAGGTAGCCTATTATGCATGGTTTCATGAATAGGAATAATAATAACTAACTGATTATACATGTAAAACATAGAGTACTGAATAGAGAACATGAAATTTGTAGGTACTGAAAATATGGAGAAAACTGTAAATACTGAAGATACGTGAAAATCTGTAGATACTGGGGATGCATGACCAAACATATAACATGGATTGAGTAAAATCTATAAACTGAAATACTGACAAAATACTGATATCTGTATGCTTTGGCCAAACAACTCTAAGACTGTATAACTAAACTGAGACTGTAACTGAGACTATATCTGAGACTGTGGGAGGTATCATCTAACCAACATTCCCCAATTTGAGCTAATCGGGGTCCAACCTGTAACCCTAATTGGAAGGATGTTAATACCGTGCCACGGGTACTGACAATAGTTGTATGGATCAACTAAACTGATATAATGTCCAAAGGACTAAGGGTGTTAAGCCTGAACTGATGGGTGACCCCTACGAGATAGTCAAGACTAATCTGATGAGTGACTACTCATATCCTATGTTGACTACATAGTTTTGGAGTATAGGGACTGCTACTAATGACTCTGCCTAACTGATGGTGAAGCCGCCATCCCTACACTCGCTTAGTGCTAAATCCTACTCCCAACTGAAAGACACTGAGATACTAGACTGTTTTGAGTTTAATGACTGATATCTGACTATTCTGATAATGCTCATAATATAATCTAAAAACTATTCTGTAATGTACTGAGACTAGATTAAATAAAAAGCTATGGTTTTTGGGTATTCAATACCTCCAGGACTCAAAACAATAATACTGAGAAGACACTAAAGCTTAGGGGACAAAGCATGAAGGTTTTTATTAAATCAATCACTCTTGTAGGAATTTTATCAAACACTTGTAGTTCATGGTTCAAAACAATCATAGGAATGTCCTAAAACATATAGAAATAGCATGAATCTGATATAATAGAGTTAAATCATGGTATTGTTCAATAAATAACATCTTTAAAACATGTTGGATTAAATAATAACAATAATTTCATGGTAACATGGTATAAAATCGTAGTTCATGGAGATTCATGGGTGAAACCACAATTTAAAACATAATAACTTGAAAAGATTATAATTTTATAATTTAAAAGAGTTTCTTGGACTCCATGGATGAATAAGATCCATGGATGAACATATAATATACCTTAATTGATGGATTTCTTAAAGTTCTTGGTGAATTCTTGAGGATTGACCTTGAATTTGAGAGCTAGGGTTCTTGATTGGGATAGAATGCCTTTTGATTTAGGGTAAATTAATTAAGGAATGATTTTAAAAATATTTTTAGGGATTAAATATCACACCTGGGCGGACTAAAATAATAGGAAAATGACTGTTTATCCCTGAATAAAATATTAATTTTTCATTGAATTTTTTTGAAATGGGCACCTGAAGCTATGTGGAGTTATCGCACCGTGTCATTAGAAACTGATAACTAGGAATTGGGTTGATGATGTGATGTTCCATTATCATGGTAAACCTTTGGATGCCATTTTTTCCACCTTCGCGATGCGATAACATCGCGGAGGCACACTGGAAATTGACAAACGAGAAATTAGCCTGCTCCGCGATGCGCCATGATCGTGGAGTCACACTTGAAATTGACAATTGTTATTAGGGATTCCTACGCGATGCGCTAAGGGTTAAATGGACAATGTTTAATGACTGAAACTTTAAATCTCCATAACTTATTACCCAGTTATCGGATTTAGGAGAATTTTATATTGTTGGAAAGCTAATTCAATTTCCTACGCAATGGTGCGCTATAAACTGGAAAATAATGAGTGTTTTGAAAATTTTAAATATGAATACTCATGTATTGGAACTTAAATTATGTTAGGGAAATACAGAGTATTACAGTTTTAGTCTTTCAGTGACCTCTCCTTATAAAATGATGTAGTGATAAAAAATTGCTTAGATAGGAGAGAGTAAATGTTTCATGTTAAGGAAGGATTGTTGCATGCTTGTTTTACTTGATGCTGCATTTATGAAGATAGGATTGAATGTCATGTTGGTGTGTAAGTGGATAAATGCATTATGCGTTAATAAATGGCTAGTAAGAGGTTGTATTTAGTTGTTGAAGGTGAAATCAGAATTTTTCATGAGATGAGAAGTTATGAAACTGTAAAGTGTATTGAATTCATGACTTAGACTAGTATTGCAGTGTTATGTGTACGTTAGATTTAAGTAGTCTTAAAAACAGTAGGGGAATTCAGTCCAGCTCAGACCTCAGTAGATAGAGTTATTAGTGCCCACATGAATATTTTTAGTTGTCTCAGGTGAAGTATAGTAAGGTGGAAGGTATAATTGAGAGAGTATTCGAGGAGTATGTCTAAGATTGAAAGTTAGTAGTTGCAGTGCATAAGGCTTAGTAGTTCTATCCTATCTAATGTTTTATAGGCCTGTGTTCTATATCTCATTGTTGAAGAAGTGTATTCGTGATCCAGCTGTAGTTGTCACTTTAGAAAATGTAGATGTTCAGAATAGCCTTTCTTACGAAAAATTTCCAGTCGAGATCCTTGATCGTAAGATTCGTAGACTAAGGAACAAAGAAGTTCCCTTGGTTAAAGTTCTTTGGTGAAATCAGTCCATTGAGGGAGCATCTTGGGAAGCAGAAGCAGACATGCGGACCAAGTACTCTTCCTATACTCAGTTCCAGCTGCATAGCATTCACGAAGCTAGTTCAGTCATATGTCATGATTCACACTCAGCCACGTAATTACATTTTCAGTAGGTGTATTCAGCATGTAACTTAAATCCCTCAGTGTTCTCAGCTTAACCAACCTCATTTGAGGACGAATGTTCCCAAGGGAGAGATATTGTAAGACCTCACAAATATTCTAAGCTTAACTCAGCCCTCAGAGCTTGAAAAGGGGTCCCATACTTAGTAAATTTTAGTTAAGTGTTAGGACTTAGTCATTTATAAAGCCCTCAAACTTTGAGGAATTTATTTACAATCTTCCCGACCTCAAAAAGTTAGTTTTTAAGTTAATTCATGATCGGGGAAGTTAATAGTACATCTCGGGTGAGTTTTGGAATTTTTCAGTTAGCGCAAGGGCGTGTTTAAAATTCAAAAATAGTGGCTCAAGGTGATAAGTCCGTGGCGCGGTGCTCCATAGCCAGTGGCACCTCTCCAGAGCTCTAGAGGCTACGATGCCTTGGCTAATCCGCGCAGTGTATTTTCCTACAATTCTATTCCGTATATTTTTTAGGGAAAATAGGTCATTTCCTTTAACAAAATAGCTCTATAACACAGGATTAAAGCCTCAAATGGCTAAATTGCTCATCCTTTTCACAAAATTCTCTGAAGAACAAGCCCTAGCTTCATCAATTTCAAGAATCAAGCCTCAAGAATTCACCCCAATCTCCGCGAATTTAACTAACAAGGTATGTTAGATGTTCATCCATGGGTCCTTTTCATCCACGGAGTCCAAGAATCCAATTTCAAATTCAAAGTTATAATTTTTACATGATTATTATGATTTCTAACTATGAATTCCCATGAATTTCAATTTTATGCCATGTTTGCACGTAATTGTTGTTGTTACTAAATTCCACATGTTTGAATGGTGTTGTTCATTGTTTTAAGCATTAATTGGTGATTTTATTATTGAAATCATGCTATTACTACAAGTTTTAAAACTAATCCCATGCTTAGCTTAAACCATGCATTGTAAGTGTTTGATGAAATGCCTACAAGAATGAGTTTTGAATAAATGCTTACATATCATGTCCTTAAAGTTTTAGTATGATATTTCTATTATTGCTATCAAGTCCTGGGGGTTATGAATACCTGAAATTTAGCTGTTTACATAGTTTTAGTATTTTCAGAATGTTTTCAGATAAACCATGAGTCTTTTAATCCAATTAGTCATCATAATCTATTTAAGGTTATTAATTACCTGAGAATCTGTATGCACTATCATTTTAACATACCATGACCTGAGCTTATCAGTTACCAGTGCAAGTATCAGTTAGTAATTCAGTTTCTTACAGTTGGGAGTAGGATTTAGCACCGAGTGAGAAGTGTGAGTTCAACGCATCCTACTTCTCTAGAAACTACGTGTCACCGTAGGTCTAAGGGCCTCACGAAAGAGTGTTTTCCTTTGCCCAATATGGGATCAGTTTAGTGATCACTACAGTTCAGGTTCTATTTGATGGCAAGGATAGAACAACACTCCTTAATGTGGGTCAGACGTTAGACTCCATAATATCTCACATGGTTTATATCGGTTACATGATAGCTCCCGCAGTCTCAGTCTAATATTTAGCTCAGTAATTTAGTTTCAGTTTTGCTTGACCATAGCATACAGATATTAGTTACTCATTTATCAGTACTCAGTATTTTAGTTTTCAGACTATATTCAGAACATGTTTTTATACTTGGTCATGCATTCTCAGTCTTTACAGATTTCATGCATTTTACTTAGTACTTCATGCTCTACAACCAGTCAGTTACTATGCATGTACATAAAACTATGCATATTAGCCTAACATTATTTAGCATACCAGTACATTCAAAGTACTGATCGCATACTTATTTCTTGTGCTATGATGTCCCATATCTTAGGTTCAGATACTCGGGTTCCTGACCATACTTAGACAGATCAACCTATCAGCAGCAGTTAACAATGGTGAGTCCTCATCCTCTGAGGATGAGTTATCTTATATTCAGTATGTCAGTAGTTAAATTATCTAGTTAGTCGAAGTTAGTTGGGGGCTTGTCCCATCAATTCTTCAGTTAATCAATTAGAGGTTTTCAGACTAGTACAAATAGTTAGTTAGTTTTAAATTGTTATTATCAGCATTGTTTTGCAGAGATTATTAGAATTATGAATTAAAAAACTTATGGAAATTTTAGTTAAATTCCTTAAAATAAATCTTTTGTTATTAGTTTTATTCAGTACTCACAGCAAGTACCAACTTATGGGTTAGCTTGTGGTCTCTCAGGACCGTAAGCACCGTGTGACGATCAGGGTATACTCCCAGGTCATTATAATTTCCCTGAACTATATCATTCTAAATCTCCTAATAAGCAATTTATTATATCTAGCACTGTATCTTCAAGCCTAATGATCTGCCTATCGCATTTTCTAATATTGGAAAATAGGATGTTACTGATGAGATGAAGGGTTTAAAATCAAAATATGTAGATTTAATAAAACCTAGTAACTCTTTGAAGCAAGGATTGAAAATTTCCCAAGTATCTATTTCTGTTAAAGAGGTGAAATATAATAATGGTGTGCCAAGAGTTACTTGAACAAAAGAGGAGGTGGAGAAGATGAATGTAATTGAAGAATTGCAATTAGTAGCGATAGAAAAAGTTTTGTATGGTTGGTGTGAATTGGAAGATTTGCGTAATCAAATTCCAAAATAGTATAAGATCAAATAAGAGTGAAAAATTATTTTTTTGAGACATAAACACACCCTAATGATATTCAGTTTGATGGAAGATGTTGTTAACATGTTATTCAAGAAGGTATACTACATTACTGCAAGATATGGGATAGCACGTCAGATTAGACCTTTTATTTATAATGCTAATTTCAAAGCTGAAGAAGACACACAAGAAATGGCTTGGATTTATTTTCCTGATTTGCTACCTACTTTTTTAGGAGGGAATCTTTGTTTATATTAGCTTTAGCTGTGGGGAATCCAATCTCCATTTGGATACAACCACAATTAACAAAACTCAACCTAGTCGTGCAAAGGTCTAAGTTCAAGTTAATTTGGCTGCTAAACTTCCTGATTATATGGATTTAGAAATGAAAAATATCAAAACTAATGAAACAAGAATACAAAAAGTGAAGATACAATATGATATGTTTCCAAAGTGCTATCACACATGTAAACTTCAAGGACACTTAGAAGATGAATGCAAAAGTTTACATTCAAAATTAAAGCTGGAGGTTAAATTAGAGCAACAGGGAGAAGGAAAGAAGGATGATTTATCGGATATGCCACTTCAGAAAAGATATATTAATGGTAAACTTGTGTTGGCAAAGTGGAACCTACGAGTAGGATGTTCAGACTGAAGAAAGACACAGCTAAGATAAAAAATGATGCCACTGAAGGATTAGATACAAGTAAAAAAGGGATTATTTCTAAGAATCCCTTAGATGCTTTGCAGGATCGAGATGAGAATGAAGTCAAATAGGAAAATAAGAATGAAGAGATAATAGATAGTAGTAATAAGGATAGGGATAATACAATAACAGACTAACAGTTAATACTGAGAGTGAAGGCACTATGCAACAATAATTCGTGGAAAACCCTTTAGCCAGTAACAAGGAGCTTCTTCTTAAACGCTAGCAAGATAATAGTAAAGACCAATGTGCTACTACTCAATCACAGAATGTTATATGAAAGCCAACAACATAAGTTCTCAGACAAATAAGACATTTTCAAGTAAGATGTTGAACTTAATAATAGCTATAACTATTTATCCTGGAGAACAACATGAGTTCTCAGCCCACAACATGAGTTCTCAAACAAATAATCATGACAATTGTAGCTTAATAATAGCTATAACTATTTATCTTGGCGAAATGATTTAGCCAAAAATTTAAATATATTTTTGTCAAATTTTGTATCCAGAAATTGATTTTTATCTACTGAAATTTGTTATAGCAATACTAATTTAGTGTGATGTTGAACTTAAATATAACTTTACTAATTTTCATTAAAATAATTTTATCGTGATCAAGTTCTTTCAGAATTGTTATTTGACTCAAACTTGTTTCATCAAAATGATATATATATATATATATATATATATATATATATATATAT